>NC_080541.1:15841934-15884434 GCF_028640845.1 Ahaetulla prasina
TACACATAACATCTTCCCTAATTAAATGTTGATTAATAAAATAAAGGGGCGCGGTGTCTCAGTAGCTAAGAAGCTGAGCTTGTCCATCAAAAGGTCGGCAGTTCAGCGGTTCGAATCCCTAGTGCCACATAATGGGGTGAGCTCCTGTTACTTGTCCCAGTTTCTGCCAACCTAGCAGTTTGAAAGCATGTAAAAAATGCAAGTAGAAAAATAGGGACCACCTTTGGTGGGAAGGTAAAGCGTTCCGTGAGCCTTTGCCGTTGAGTCATGCCGGCCACATGACCACGGAGACGTCTTCGGACAGCGCTGGCTCTTTGGCTTTGAAATGGAGATGAGCACCGCCCCCTAGAGTCGGGGACAACTAGCATATATGTGCGAGGGGAACATTTACCTCAATAAAATACAGCAATATTAATTTCCCACCCCTTACAAAACAGGCCAAAAGAATTTTCAACTACTCGACTACTCAATCTGTTTACAAATTGTTAGCCTGTCAGTTATATACTATATCAGTTACAAAATAGTTAACAGGAAAAGCAACAAGAAGAAGAGTATGATGTACAAATAATAAAAACGATTGATAATAACGAAAGAGAGACAAAGTTAAAATTCCAAAAAACAAAAAAAACAAAAAACCAACCGTGTAAGAAACTAATATTATAATCAAATTGTAGAAAATTTAACACGACTTCAATCTAAAATCATTCCCCCAAAATAAAGACATGAAACATTCTGACGGGATGGGAGAAATTTGTTTCTCGCCCATTGCTGCTAAGTTACGATGGTCAGCCTTTCCCTGTGAGATGCTTTCTGTCTCCCAATCTGATCTTTTAGAGCAGGGGCAGTCAACCTTTTTATACCTATTGCCCACTTTTGTATCTCTGTTAGTAGTAAAAATTTTTAACCGCCCACCGGTTCCACAGTAATGCGCCGTGTATCGCTGTCTGCGCATGCCTCTTGCGCATCGTGGATTGGGTTTGGGGAGGAGGGTGCCAGCTACTAGCTCTGCTTGCCTGTTATAGCTGGGTGGTGTGGGGGGAGATGCGTGAGATATTCTGGGACGAGGCTCTTTTGTTTGTGGTCGCACTGTAGTGCCATTTAGTTTCACTTATGTAACGTGAACTAAACTTATGCGCGGGCGATACAAATAGTATATTTTCAGAAATTTAAATTGTCACGGGGAATTTTATGAAAACCTAATGAAAATATTTTTAAATAATGCTATGAAATTTTTTTAAAAAGTCAATTAAATTAAAAAAAAGGAAAGTGCTTCAGTATCAGACAAAACCTCTACTGGCCACCATGAAAGCTGGAATGCCCACTAGTGGGGGGTAAGGACCAGGTTGACTACCACTGTTTTAGAATTATGAAGATATAGTGGGATCATTCCTTTCCTGCTGCTCTTATTGCCTGGAAGGAAAAACAGGAAACAAATAAATGCAAATTGAGGCCATTATACAGGGAAAGACCAAATTCAATTCCATTTGATTTCTAGCCTTTGATTATATAAATAAATATTACTGCATTTTAGGCCACTCTGAACCACTCCACCTAAAAAAAAAAGCGCAATGACGAAAGGTGAATCGGTTCCAATATTTCTTCTTGGAAAGTGCTAAAATAAATAGCTCACCCAGCTGCAAGATGCCACTTCAGTCCAAAGTTCATCTCGGGCCATTGGCAAGAAGGAAGAGTGAATGCCTCACATGCTTCAAATGTCTGGGCAAAGGCAGATGCTAATTCTGGAAATCCAATGGCCACTTTGTATGTCAAAAGTTTCTCCCGAAGCCAGATTGGCTAGCTGGTTTGGCTGGCTGAGTTCCTTCCAGAGCTCAGCATCAGCTGCGGTGTCAAATGTTTGCTGCAAAGAATTCTTAAAACTTGCTATCCGTGCCAAATTTATAACCTGCTGCCAAGGAGCTGGTGGCAGAGAAAGGACGGTACAGATTTTGCTGGAGAACTTAAAAAAGACCACCCATACAGCTTGGTTACACTGTTCCTATGAAGGTGTAGCTATATTTCTACATTTGATAGTAAGGAGGAGGAGGAGGAGGAGGAGAAGGAAGAGGAGGAGGAGGAGGAGGAGAAGGGGGAGGAGGAGGAGGGCGAGGAGGAGGAGGAGGAGGGGGAGAAAGAGGAGGAGGAGGAAAAGGACAAAGAAGAGGAGGAGGAGGAGGGGAGGAGGGGAGGAGGGGGAGGAGAAGAGAAGAAGGAGGAGAAGGGAAGGAGGAGAAGGCGGCGGCGGCGGAGGAGGATGAAGAAGAAGAAGAGGAGGTGAACAGGAACGAGAAGGAGGAGAAAGAGAAGAACTGTTTGTTGATAAAATAGGAAATGAAAAAACTTAGATCTGAATCTATTTGGCAAGGTCCAGATTTAAAGTTCATCTAGAATATGAAATACCTGCATGGACTATTGGAAATGCAAAATGCTACAATTGTAGAGGTTTTTCAACACATGTGACTATTTATTTATTTATTTATTTATTCATTCATTCATTCATTTATTCATTCATTCATTCATTCGACCTATGTGGCTGCCTATCTCACATCATGATTTCTGATGGTGCATAACAATTACTGAGCTTTGACTGAATCCAGCCAAACAATCAGTTCTGGATGGATCATACCTCTATCGATGTTGGTAAAGCCAATAAGTTCTCTCCAATCAATAAATGAACTGAAAGTATAGACGAAAGACCCCGAGTGTTAGACCTCACAATCCTTCCTGCTGAATGGTTTTTAAATAATTATGGATGACTCGGTAATCAAGATAATTTTAATTGCCAGGGCAACAAACTGGACATTAAATGTGATACAGCGATCTTCTCTGTCCAGAATCCATCTCTGTGCAGATATTAGACACAGTGGTAATACTACAGGTCCAGATTCCATTTATGTTATTCAGAGTATCCCTTTAGGAGAAAGATGAAGTTATCATATCTCAGGGCTATTCTTGGTAGGAGTTCCATACCAAGCAAGGTAATCCTGAGATCATAGTTGTGATTGTTTTCATTCTGGAGGAACCAGCTACCATTGCTTCCATGTTTCCCTAAAACCAGGACAAAAATATCTTTTAGTTTTTAAGATTTTTGCAGATCATTGAATATCTTGCCACCCGCCCCCAACATTTGACCTGCTACCTGACAGTTAAGTCTCTTTCTTCTATATCTCAGGAAAACCAATGTTTTCGAAGTTAAGAGAACAGCAATGGGTGCTGTGCCAGTAATTTCTAAGAAATGAACAAGTTGTTCTCAGAAGATGAGAAAACTGAGGAGAGATATTGACATCCGTTCTAGGGTGAGTTTTCAAATTGTTCTATTTAGCAAATACGTTTGCTAAAATTTGCCACTGCAACTGAAAGAGTAGGAGATTCTAGAACTGAAATTTATTGTTTGGTTCTCACAATCCAATAAAGTATTAAAGTATTGATCCTTAATCCAGGGTTAACAAAACATATTTCCCATAGTTACCTACCTTGCTATGCATAATGAAACAAAATAACTGTAACATGGCTTAATTCAGGGGTAGTCAACCTTTTCCTACCTACCGCCCACTTTCGTATCTCTGTTAGTAGTAAATTTTTCTAACCGCCCACCGGTTCCACAGTAATGCACCGTGTATCATCATCTGCGCATGCCTCTCACGCATTGTGGATTGGGTTTGGGGGGTGGCCACCGGCTACCAGCTCTGCTTGTCTATTACAGCTGGGTGGTGTGGGGGGAGATGCGCAAGCTATTCTGGGACAAGGCTCTTTTGTTTGCGGTCGCACTATAGCGCCATTTAGTTTCACTTACGTAACCTGAACTAAACATATGTGCGGGCGATACAAATAGTATATTTTCAGAAATTTAAATTGTCACGGGGAATTTTATGAAAACCTAATGAAAATGTTTTTAAATAATGCTATGAATTTTTTTTAAGAAGTCATTTAAATTAAAAAAAAAAGAAAGTGCTTCAGTATCAGACAAAACCTCTACTACCCACCATGAAAGCTGGAACGCCCATTAGTGGGTGGTAGGGACCAGGTTGACTACCACTGGTTTAACGTAACAGCTTAGTTTATACAGCATACAGAACGGCTTAGTTCCCACTACACACGAAACAAATAACAATCCCTGCTTTCATGTGTTGTGTGAATCCAGCTACAGGGATTTTACTGATCTATATGCAGCTTGATTTATGGTGAAGGTATGAGATTAGGACCACGAAAAAATGGGTTCAGTTTAGTTATAGATGCTCACTGGATGATTTTGGACTTAACTAAAATCTATTTCATTACAGAGGGGTAAAAAAGGATGGGGGCCATTTATGGGTTATTTATAGAATCTCACATCCAGAAGCAGAGGCTGACAATCTTTTTCAGCTAATGCCCAAAATTTAGAATAATGTTATTATTTCAGCATCTCAAGATGATATCACCAAAGTGGGCAAGACTGAAATTTTCAAGCTCAAGAGTTAATGCATCTCCGCCAGGTTTTAATGAGTCAAACTTCAATTTTTTTTAAATTTTGCCACCAAAGGTCTGCAAAACATGCAGAGCGGCTAGAAGGGATTACTCATGCTACAAAAAAGCAGGTTGTAAATATAAATAAATAACATTGCAATCTGGTTGCTTCTTATGCAATAACTTATCCAGGCATGCCATTTTAACTAGGTGCGTAGATTTGCATATTATTTATTTGTTTTCATTTATATCCTACCTTGTGTACAGGAATGATCCGTTCTCTATTTCTCTGGACAGGAATAAGCCTGGAAGGTAGGCTGAGACACACAGAGACAAACAAACATACATACACACACACTGCACATACACAGTCACACAAAGGAGAGAGAGAGACAGACAGACAGACACAGAGAGAGAGAGAGAGAAACACACAGAGAGAGAGAGAGACAGACAAACAAAGAGAATCAGACAGAGAGACGGAGACAGAGAGAAAGAGAGAGACAGAGGCAGAGAGACAGATAGACAGAGACAGAGACAGAGAGAGACAGAGAGGGAGAGAGAGAGATACAGACAGACAGACAGAGTCAGACAGAGAGAGAAACAGAGAGAGAGAGAAAGAGAGAGAGAGACAGAGAGAGAGAGAGAGACAGACACACACACACACAGAGAGAGAGAGAGAAACACACACATACAGAGAGAGACAGACAAACAAACAGAATCAGATAGAGAGACGGAGACAGAGAGAAACAGAGAGACAGAGGCAGAGAGACAGATAGACAGAGACAGAGACAGAGAGAGACAGAGAGAGAGAGACAGAGTCAGAGAGACAGAGAGAGAGAGACAGAGAGATAGAGAGAGAGAGAGAGAGAGTCAGAGAGAGAGAGAAAGAGAGAGAGAGAGAGACAGAGAGAGAGAGACAGACAGACAGAGACACACAGAGAGGGACAGAGAGAGACAGACAGACAGAGAAAGAGAGAGATACACATAGAGAGACAGACAGACAAACAGACACACACACACACAGAGAGAGAGAGAGAGAGACAGAGACAGAGACACACAGAGACAGAGATACAGAGAGAGAGACACACACAGAGAGAAAGACAGACAGACAGACAGAAACAGACAGAGAGAGAGAGAGAGAGAGAGAGAAAGAGAGACAGACAGACAGACACACACACACACACAGACAGACAGACAGACAGACAGACAGAAAGACAGAGACAGAGAGAAAGACAGAGAGATAGAGAGAGAGAGAGACCACACTGCCTTGGTCCTTCTGACACTGGAAGGAAACATACATGATTTAACATGTCAGCTGAGTTAGGACAGCGCATGCATCATTTCCCCTATTCCAAACTGCTGTCCCTCACTATCTAATGGAAGCAGCATGCTTATCATCAAAGCGATTCAAGGACTTAATGCATTTCCTTCCAAATCTTATTTTCCAAGAACTTCTTGGCAACGTCTGTGCTGATGTAACTGCCGTTCAGTACATGCAAAATTAGATGGATACATATCATGGAGCCAAGGTCTTCATTTCTCAGGAATGTGACAGATGGCGCGGGGAAGAAGATTTTTCAATCTAATAGAAGGCGAAATCTTCTAAAATTTACCAAGGGCAACAGCTATGTCACAAAATGCCAGGGTCCTAACGCTGCCCTTCAGTGAAACTTCTAAGAGACAACCTTGAATAAATTACGGAAAGCAGAAGGAAGAGAGAAATTAACACCAGGAGGGGAACACACAACAAAAAAGAGATTTTTAGCAGTTTCAAATGTGGTTGATGCGGTGTCCTAATAGGTATTTCAGTGAGGGGATAAAAGGAAGAGTTCGAAAGGACTGGTCATAAAGGAGCCGTGGGGGCAAAGGACATCTTGAGGTGACATGACCTAGGAAATGCAGCGAGGTCAAAGGGCATCCCTAAGCCCAGCATGGTACCAATTAGAATTTAATGACTAAATGTGGAATGTATTAAGAAGGCTTAAAGCGTATCATTTCTTTCAGCCCTCTGCAAACCCATCAATTTTGCTTCCAAGAAGGCCAGCTTCAGATTGAGTGAGGTGAGATTTTAAAAGTTTTGAGGGCCTGTAAACGGCCATTAAAAAACAACAACAACCAGGTGTCTCAACAAGTTTTTGTCTTCCTGGGAGTTACTACAGATAATGCATCTATGGATACTCTTGGTCCCTTCTAAACAGGCTACTTAACAGTAGATTCTGTTTAAGAAAACAGAGGTTTCTTTGGAATGCAAAGCTATAAGTAACACTGCAAATCTTTCATTGCTTAAGAAACTTCACAACTTTATTAAATAAATCAGCGCAGGGCTTTGGTGCAAAGCGCAGGGAAGAGCAACGAAGACAATTAAAGGCCTGGAGCAGGGGTTAAATCCAGCAAGTTCTGACAGGTTCTGGAGAACCGGTAGTGGAAATTTTGAGTAGTTCAGAGAACCGGCAAATGCCAGCTCTGGCTGGCCCCAGAGTGGAGTGGGGATGGGGATTTTGCAATATCCTTCACCCAGGAGTGGGGAGGGAATGGAGATATTGCAGTATCCTTCTCCTGCCATACCCACCAAGCCACACCCCCAGAACTGGTAGTAAAAAAAAAGTAGATTTCACTACTGGCCTGGAGACTAAAAAAATAGGAAGAATGGTTGCAGGATTTTGGGTACGGCTAGAAAAGAAAGGGGTGACATGATAGCAGTATTCCTGTATTTGAAGGACTGCCACAAAGAAGAGGGAGCTCGACCTAGTCTCCAACGCACCAGAAGGCAAGACAAGAGACAATGGATGGAAACTAATCCAGGAAAGAATCTAGAAATAAGGAAATACTTCCTGACAGGGAGAACGATTAATCAGTGGAACATCTTGCCTTCAGAGGTTGTGGGTGCTTCATCACTGGAGGTTTTCAAGAAGAGACTGGACAGCCACTTGTCTGGAATGGTATAGGGTCTCCTGCTTGAACAGGGGGTTGGACTAGAAGACCTCCAAGGTCCCTTCCAGCTCTATGCTGACTAATTATGACCCAGCAGCAGTATTTTGGGAAGACTTTATAAAAAACAGAGACTGCTAAAGCAGGGTTATGCTCAACAGTTTCTGCTGCAAACCAGAGATGGGTTTCAGCAGGTTCTGAACAGTTCTGGAGAACCGGTAGCGGAAATTTTGAGTAGTTCGGAGAACCGGTAAATACCACCTCTGACTGGCCCCGCTCCCATCTATTCTTTGCCTCCCTAGTCCCAGCTGATCGGGAGGAAATGGGGATTTTACAGTAACCTTCCCCTAGAGTGGGGAGGGAATGGAGATTTTACAGTATCCTTCCCCTGGAATAGGTTGGAAATAGAGATTTTACAGTATCCTTCCCTTGGAGTGGGTTGGGAATGGAAATTTTACAGTATCTTTCCCCCCTAGTGGGGTGGGAATGGCGATTTTGCAATAGCTTTCCCCCAGAAGTGGGGACGGAATGGGGATTTTACAGTAACCTTCCCCTAGAGTGGGGAGGGAATGGAGATTTTACAGTATCCTTCCCCTGGAATAGGTTGGAAATAGAGATTTTACAGTATCCTTCCCTTGGAGTGGGTTGGGAATGGAAATTTTACAGTATCTTTCCCCCCTAGTGGGGTGGGAATGGCGATTTTGCAATAGCTTTCCCCCAGAAGTGGGGACGGAATGGGGATTTTACAATATCTTTCCGCTGCCACGCCCACCAAGCCACACCCACAGAACCGGTAGTAAAAAAATTTGAAACCCACCACTGCTGAAAAACCCACTTTATTCTTTTAACCACCACCAACCCAAAACAAATGGAAAACAACAGCCGCAGCAATGAGAAACATTCCGAATAAAAGCCAGTAAAAATTAGCTTTGGAATTGTGTAATGATTGAAAAACAGAGCCTTGCGTCTTTTCACAATTAGCCTTTCCAGGAGTTTTGGACGTCGAACTCCAATATTCTCCACCAACTTAATTTATTTCTTTATTACGAGCACTTGTATTGCTTCATTTGAATTAATCTAAATGGCTGGCAAGTGCATCAAATTATATCACGGAATAATTAGAATTGCAATGGAATATAACAATAAACTATAATTCTATTTTAAAACAACAACAACCCTACAGTACAGAGCACTGTAGGTACCACATCTTAAATAGCTCATGGTCATATCCTCTATGTTAAACAGGGAATTGATGAGCAGGCAACAAAAGTTTAATAAATTGTGCTGGAGATGGAAGCTGGAAGAAATATTTGTGCAAACACAGACTGAATAAGAAGATTAATTGATTAAGTTTATATGGCTGTCCATTCACTCTCAGTGACTCTGGGCAGTCAAACTCAAGATAACTCAATATAAAAGAATAAAAAATAGAAATAGTAGAAATGTTATAAATTAGGCAGTGGAAGAGGGTAGAGATGGGAGGAATACCTAGATTAAACATCCAAGAAGTAGGTTTAAGAGTGAAATTGGGGAGGCAAATAATTTTTAAAAAAAGCATAGCAATTAAAATTTTGAGGCGGGCAAGGGATGATGGATAAATGATATTTTTTATATGTTTATATTGTTGTTTTTAAGGGATGTGGTGGCTTAGTGGCTAAGACGCTGAGCTTGTCAATTGAAAGGTAGGCAGTTCAGTGGTTCGAATCTCTAGTGCCGCCTAACGGGGTGAGCTCCTGTTACCTGTCCCAGCTTCTGCCAACCTAGCAGTTCGAAAGCAAGTAAAAAATGCAAGTAGAAAAATAGGGACCACCTTTGGTGGGAAGGTAACAGCGTTCCGTGCGCCTTTGGCGTTTAGTCATGCCAGCCACATGACCACGGAGACGTCTTCGGACAGCGCTGGCTCTTCGGCTTTGAAACGGAGATGAGCACTGCCCCCTAGATTCGGGAATGACTAGCACATATGTGCCAGGGGAACCTTTACATTTATCTTTTTATTGTTGTTTTGATTTGCTCTTCTTCTTTCCTATTTTTCTTGTAAAGCATAGCAAAGAAAGTACTGAAGTGGGCAAAGGATGATAGAGGAATGTTTTATTTTGTTGTTGTTATTCTGAGTTACCTTTTCTTTTCTGTCGCTCTCTTCTTCCTTTTCCTTCTTTCTTTTTTAAGTAGGTGACATGAATATAAGCTACATAAGAAAGAAAGGGAATTTTTTTATTAAAAAAAAATAAAGGGTGATATGATTAAAAGCCAGAATTAGTACTAGAAACAAGAAAAGAGGAAATATTAGTGTAGACTTTTTATGTAACAAAAAGAAAGAAAGAAGAGAAAATGTGGAATAATTGAATAATGATAGATTATAAATTAATATAAGTTTGCATTACTATTAGAAATACATAAGCGGATTGAATGTAAGGATTATGTTTAACTTGATTAGCTTTATTTGTATTAGAATGTATGACACCCAGCTGCATTGAATTAATATTTTGATAAAAAAAATAAAAAAACTTGGAAAAAAAGAATTAAAAAACAGTAAAAAGAACCCCATCCATCCAGTGACAATACACACTCAAACGAGCTACTTGATGGGCTCCATCTCATTCTGGTACTTGCTGATGTGGAATACGTTGCTAAATAAATATTTTGCTAAAATAAAGCTTTGAAAATCAACCTGGATTAATTGTGCCTGGAACCATTGGGAAGTGGGCGCTGGTAGGATTTGCTTTGGTGATGCCTCAAAGGCTTCAAATTCCATAGCAGAAGGCAGATCTTTTATAACAATATCCCCAAATGCCTGCTCAAAAAACTGACCTTCAGTCAATGTTGATATGCACTTTGGATATCAATCAACTTCCAGATAATGCAGGTGCTCCAAATAAAACCTGTTACCTGGCTGAACTGACAGCTGTTGGGCTCTGCAGGTAAGGGGGGGGGAACCTTCTCTAAAGCAAAGATGTCAGCAAAAGTGACAGCAACACTCCATCTCCTGTACCTGCCTACGTTGTCTCTGTCACTGGCCTTCTGATCTTCTGCATCTTTATGATTGAGTAGGATAGTGACTACTTCTTATCTCCAGTGGAAGTTCTGGAATTTAGTGAAGCATCTCAGATTCTAAGTTGACTACAAAGGCTCCCAGATATGTCCACCAAGTGTGGTCAATACAGTCAAAATGGGAACCATAACAGTGTGCTCAAAGCTCCAGTTGCTTTTTTTATGTGCAACACACCTAAACAATAGCCAGAGCTCAGTGTCTCCTGGTTGCCATCTTTAGTTTGTTGACCATATCCTGCAGATACCCCCCTGAATATTGGAATGTGGATGTTCCAATAAGATTGGAACATCCAAAGTAACCCATATGAAAAATGAACGTTGATAATGTATTTCTTGAAGGCCAATATTTAAGCACATGTAGTCATTACCGAACTGGGAAACATCATGTTTTATACAATAAAACACAAGTTGACTCTTCAAGCAACAAATGATGGCGGATAATAAATGAGAGCAGGAAATAAAATATATCGGTTCTTTTGTTATGGTGAGGCCAGGTTTAATTATCTTTATTGAAGTTCTGAGGTAGCTGTCAGACAGAATGGGTTACTGACACTTATTGAACTTTTTAATTTCCTACAAGGGATGGTTAAAGGATGTGAGTATGATTAGCTAGAGGAAAGACAACTGAGAAGAGATACAATTGCATCTGAGCTATCTGAAGGACACTCACAAAGAAGGAAGAGTGGCTTTATTCTCCGTCACCTCAGAGGACAGAACCAGAACTCATTAGTTCAAATTGGACAATGAGAACAATTCACTGGAAAGTAGGCCCAGGTTTGGAGTGAGGAAGAGCCACCTGATGGTATGAATTGTCAGCCTATAGAACAGGCTGCTGAATGTAAAAGTCAACTTGGTATGAATCTTCAAACAGAGTGTAGGAAGTTAGCACCCACCCCTCTCCTAGAAGAATGAAATATTTTAGAAAATATTAAAAACGGCAGAATATTATATTTCCCTGGATGAGAAATGGAGAAACATGTTTTAAGGACAAAGCAGCTCCCTGCCTCCCCCCCCCATCTTTGTCAATGGACCATCATCTGCAACACAATAGGAGCCATCTAGCAACAGAAACTCACCACATGGCACCTGGGAAGATTACATCAGCCAGCAAGGCTAGCTAAGACCCCCACCCCCTGGGAGTCTGACAACCAATCAGGATACTCTTCCTGTGCCCCAGGAAGTTCAAAGCTCAGAGAGGGAATAAAACCAAGGCATGCTCAGTATCTCAACCTTTTTTTTCTGTTCAGGAACTCTTACCATGTGATCCTGTCCACCATTAAACCATCTTTCCAAGCACTCCACGTTTCCAGTGTCTTTTTCCCCACTTAGAACTGAACTCAGATGGACATTTCTTCCAACAAGAGATTGGGAGGACCATGGTGGTCGTTAGAATGCTTTACAGCCCTCTCTAAGCAGTTTACAGAGTCAGCATATTGCCCCAATGATCTAGGTCTTCATTTTACCGACCTCGGAAGGATGGAAGGCTGAGTCAAACTAGAGCCAGTCAGGATTGAACTTCTGACAGTGGGCAGTTGTCAGGAGTTCAAACCTGGCTGGCTAAAGTTTGATTCAGCCTTCCATCCTTCCAAGGTCAGTAAAATGGAGACCCAGATTGTTGGGCAATATGCTGACTCTCTAAACCGCCCAGAGAGTGCTGTAATGCATTACGAGCAGTGGTGAAATCCAAATTTTTTTACTACCGGTTCTGTGGGTGTGGCTTGGTGGGCATGGTGTGGCTTGGTGGGCGTGGCAGGGGAAGTATACTGCAAAATCTCCATTCCCTCCCCACTCCTGGGGGAAGGATATTGCAAAATCTCCGTTCCCATCCTACTCTGGGACCAACCAGAGGTGGTATTTGCCAATTCTCTGAACTACTCAAAATTTCCGCTACCGGTTCTCTGAACTGCACAAAATTTCCGCTACCAGTTCTCCAGAACCTGTCAGAACCTGCTGGATTTCACCCCTGATTATGGTGCAGTATATAAGTCTAAATGCTATTGTTATCTGTTCTATATGCTGTAAGTTCATATTAACATATGTGGTCGATGTGCCCAAAGGCAAAAAAAAATACTGGACTAAAATAGATACCTGGTTAGAAAAAATGATAAAGCAACACATAGATCTGAAACTAGAAATATTTCTGTTGGGTATATTACCAGAACAGTATAATAAAGGGAATACATACTTAATTTTTCATGTATTAACGGCAGCAAGAATTGTGTTTGCACAACAATGGAAAAATGAAGAGATCCCTTCAGAGGAAAGTGTTATAAAAAAATATTAGAATGTACTGAGATGGATAGATTAACATTTAAAAGAAAAGAAAAGGAAGAAACTGAATAGTTTTTAACACGGGACTTGTTTTACCAATGGCTAACTAATAAAAACAGAGGTTAGAAACGAAAAAGATTAAAAAGATAATTTTAAAAAAATGATATCAAACATTTTGTAAGATGGATAAACTAATTGTAAAAAAAACCAAAATGCACAGGTACCGTATATGTGGTACCTTGCTCAATAGTAGTAACTGTGAAAGGGATCTTGGAGTCCTAGTGGACAACCATTTAGACATGAGCCACCAGTGTGCAGCAGCTGCCAAAAAAGCCAACACAGTTCTGGGCTGTGTAAACAGAGGGATAGAATCAAGATCACGTAAAGTGTTAATACCACTTTATAATGCCTTGGTAAGGCCACACTTGGAATATTGCATTCAGTTTTGGTCGCCACGATGTAAAAAAGATGTTGGGACTCTAGAAAGAGTGCAGAGAAGAGCAACAAAGATGATTAGGGGACTGGAGGCTAAAACATATGAAGAAGGGTTGCAGGAATTCGGTATGTCTAGTTTCATGAAAAGAAGGATTAGGGGAGACATGATAGCAGTCTTCCAATATCTCAGGTGTTGCCACAAAGAAGAGGGAGTCAAACAATTCTCCAAAGAACCTGAGGGTAGAACAAGAAGCAATGGGTGGAAACTAATCAAGGAGAGAAGCAACTTAGAACTAAGGAGAAACTTCCTGACAGTTAGAACAATCAATCAGTGTAACGACTTGCCTGCAGAAGTTGTGAATGCTCCAACACTGGAAAAATTTAAGAAAATATTGGATAGCCATTTGTCTGAAATGGTGTAGGGTTTCCTGCCTTGGCAGGGGGTTGGACTAGAAGACCTCCAAGGTCCCTTCCAACTCTGTTACTAAGTTATGTTATGTTATGTATTGCTACTTTGTGATTAATCTTGACATGTTTATTATGATTATAGTTGTATCTCTACTTAAAACTAACGGTGCCCAGACAGCACACTGTTCAGACAGATATGGAACTTTTTATGCTTATTTTTTTATAAAAAGTATCAATAAAGAAATCCAAACACAGCGATGCTCCCAAGTTCTCTCTCTCTCAACGGTTCATGGGAAACAATTCCCGTTTCTTCCAAAATGTTCTATTTTTCTACAAAATAAATAATCGCTACAGGTGTTCAGCTAACACCCGCAGTTCTTGGGATCCTTTCCCTGTACCTGATGGAGACCTCACTGCTAAGAAGAACATACCTCAAGACCCAGCAAAGACCAGGTTTTATTCATTCATTTCCACTAAGCGATGCACTTTCTCTCCATCAAGTTGATCAACAGGTGTCAGCAAAGGGCAACGCAGGAAACTTTTGACATTGTTGGCAAGGAGATCTGAATTTGGGGGCAGGGAAGAACACGAAAAAGGAAACAGAACCCGATTCTAGTAAGCCCAGGTCAAAATTTCACGGGCTGTTCAATTACGAGGAAGAGAACACTTCGTACGTAGGTGGGTGTGTTTCTGCAAATTAGAGATAATGTCTCTGTACCCTAATGTGGTTTGAACCAATGCTGGGGTTTTTATTTTTGTTTTGTTTTGTTTTTAAAGAAACCTGTCAAGTACCAAGCGGTTCTTCCTTTCACGAATTAAATCGAGAGAGCAACATTGCTCATGAAAATTTTGGCACCAGGACTGTAGGGGAAAGTTCATTTCAACCTAGGCACCCTGCCAAAACTTTCTCTCTCTTTCTCTCCCCTTCAAGGCACGGTGAATTTATTTATTTTATTTTATTTTTTTTCTTCCTCTAAGCACAAGGCGACTTCTGCTTTGAGTAGGGAAACTTGCTGCAAAGGTCCCGTTCTTCGCTTTCTAAATTCTGTTTACCTTTTTTTCCCCCCCTGAATCCCCATCAAAAATTTTCCTGTAGTTTCTGTGATAGAAATCAAGCTGGGAAGTTAAGCCAAGCTGAGTCCGGCTAATACTTGGATAGTACTATGAAATATAAATAAAATATACAATATAAATAAATATATAATTTTTAAACATACGAAGTATGGATATTTTGGAAGTATCCATTCATCCATTATCCCTCTGTCTGTCTCTTTCCATCCATCCATCCATCCGTCCATCCATCTGTCCATCCATCCGTCCATCCATCCATCCGTCCATCCATCCATCCATCTATCATCCATCCATCTACCCCCCATAGGTCTCTCTGCTCATCTATCCCACTTCCCATCCATCCATCCATCCATCCATCCATCCATCCATCCATCCATCCATCCATCCATTATCTATATATCCATCCATCTGTCCATCCATCTATCCCTCTGTCCATTCCTCCATTCCTCCATCATTTACCATCTATGTATCCATCCATCTATCATCCATCCATCTACCCTCCATAGGTCTCTCTGCTCATCTATCCCACTTCCCATCCATCCATCCATCCATCCGTCACCCATAGATCTCTCTGCCCATCTATTCCTCTGTCCATCCCTCCATTCCTCCATCATTTACCATCTATGTATCCATCCATCCATCCATCCATCATCCATCCATCTATCCCCCATAGGTCTCTCTGCTCATCTATCCCTCTGCCCATCCATCCAACCATTAATCCATCCATCCTTTCTTTCTTCCATCCATCCATCCATTATCTATGTATCCATCCATCCATCCATCCATCACCCATAGGTCTCTCTGCCCATCTATCCCTCTGTCCATCCTTCCATCATTTACCATCTATGTATCTATCAATCCATCTATCTATCTATCCATCCAGTCTTCCTGAAGAAAGTCACTGGCAACTATCACTGCCATTTCTCTGCATGTCTCTGTGGTCATTGCCTTATTTTGGATGACCTCTCCTAATATTTTGGTTTTCATTATGAAACCTGAATGGAAAAAAATTTGAAAAAAATCAATTACATGATGCTCTTTTGCCCCAGTGGGTGTCTGAAACAGGCTTGTCCCATATAGCAGACCATTCTTCAATAGTCTATCTTCAAAAGCTGCCTTGAAGCCATCTTAGCTTTCCAAATAGGTACCAATTTGGCATATGTGAATGGAACATGGAAGATTGTTCAACATTCACTTTCACTCTTCTGCTATAAAGAGAGAGAGAGAGAGAGAGAGAGAGAGAGAGAGAGTTTGGTCTAATAGTTAAGGGTCTTCCAGTCCTGCCTTAGGCATAGAAGCCAGCTAGATAACTCTGGGATATCTTGTCTTCCTGGCCTGAAGACTGATCAGGAAGTCCATGGGGTATGTTGTTGTTGTTTTTTAAATCAAGATGGCAGCTATAATGGTGCCATTGAAGCATCACATATAAAAACCAGAAAGAAAACTCCGATCCAATTATTGCAATTGCCCTCTTGACTTTTCCTTTTACAATATCCTACAAATAACCCTGAGGCAGATGATATTTTTGGAGGTAGAATAGAGAAGATTTGATAAAGTTTGTTCAACTGAAAAGCAAAGGTTTTTGAAGGCTCTTAGTTAAAGTCCCCCACCCCTCTTTGTTTAAAGAACAAGTACCCTTTTTAAGAGAGAAAAGATTTAGGGAATTTCCTGTTGCAGTTCAAGACAGTGTTGTTGATTTTTTTTCCCCCTCCTCTGTCATCTCCCTTGTTCAGAGAGAATCCTGAAGAGAACTGGATGAGTCTGACATTGTTACTTGATGTTCAAACGATTAAACTGGTGCTCCTCGTGCAAGAAAATCTTGGCCAAAGTAGAGTGAAAATGACCAAAAGGAGGATAAACGGAAGAGAAAAATTGTTTCCCGCCTTGAAAACCTCCTCTTGATCTGGGTGAGGGCAGCCAGCCCAAAAATTCCTGAGACTTTGTTACTTGAAAAGAGGGGTCTTCTCCCCCCAGCTCTCTCTGACTCTTTATTCAAAAGGGGCCTTGCTTGAAATTACAACTCCAAACGTCCCGAAGATGAAAGAGCCCTGTTTAATTTTAGACAGAGGTCTCCTATTTTGGTTGTGGACTGGAAGCAGAGAAAAGTAAAATGTTTATTCACAGAACAAGAGAAACTGGGCACGTGGCCTAAACACAGCGCTTTGCTGTCATTTGTTTTACCATATAAGAGATGGTTCATTCCCGCGCGGCAGTATATATTTACAGAAGTGTCTGAGCTATGACAGGACTCCCCACGGCTATGTATTAGCCATGTTCAGCAATTCCCCCCCCCCAGTGTTGTGCCCTGCGGAGATGCTGAGTTATGAGGGCTGAAAGTTTGGGGGAGCTGAGGTTTCACCTCATCTGGAGGGCACCAAGTTTGGAGAAGATTGATAGGAAAGGTGATGCAGTGCCCTGCTGAGTAAACAATGTAAGGAGACATAACCCAGGATGTCAGGATAGTGCCTAGGAATACGCTATTATTACCAGCAGTGTTGCAAATGCTCTCTATAGAAAAAGTCCGGTCAAGCACAGGAAATCAGGAGTCTAGGGATGATAGATAGATAGATAGATAGATAGATAGATAGATAGATAGATAGATAGATAGATAGATAGATAGATAGAGATAGATAGACAGACAAGAAAGAAAGAGAAAGAAAGAAAGAAAGAAAGAAAGAAAGAAAGAAAGAAAGAAAGAAAGAAAGAAAGAAAGATGATGGATGAATAGATAGATAGATAGATAGATAGATAGATAGATAGATAGATAGATATGGATGGACAGACTAGAAAGAAAGAAAGAAAGAAAAAAGATAGATAGATAGATAGATAGATAGATAGATAGATAGATAGATAGATAGATAGATAGATAGATAGATGATGGATGAATAGATGGATAGATAGATTGATAGATGATAGACAGATTGATAGATATAGATGGACAGACTAGAAAAAAGAAAGAAAGAAAGAAAGATAGATAGATGATGGATAAATAGATGGGTAGATAGATTGATAGATGATAGGTAGATAGAGATAGAGATGAGTGAGAGAAAGGGAGAAAGAAAAAAGAGATGGAGATGGAGAGAAAGAGTGAAAGAGAGGAGGGAGAGAGATGGAGAGAGAGAGAGAGAGAGAGCGCTTGTGGGTGCGAAAGACTCAAAACTGATGATGTATTTGACCCTCCCTCGGGTCATCTCCTACAGATCCTCAGTTCAATCCTTGTCTTCTTCAAGTGACACTAGGAAGATCTACTGTCCTATTGTTCATTTATTCATTTGATTTGTATCTCACCTTTATTATTCTTATAAATAAGGTGGGAACATGCACAATATTCCTCCTGTTTTTTTCCAGCAACAACTATCCTGTGAGGCGGGTTAGGCTGAGAGACAGGTACTAGCCCAAAAACACCCAGCAGGCTTTCATATCTGAGGCAGGACTCACAGTCTTCTGGGAATTGGCCCAAACTCACCCAGCCAATTTTCATGCCTAAAGTGAGACTAGAATTCACCATCCCCTGGTGATTGGACCAATGTCACCCAGCCAACTTTCATGCCTAAGGCGAGACTAGACTTCACCATCTCCTGATGATTGGACCAACGTCACCCTGCCAACTTTCATGTCTAAGGTGGGACTCGAACTCACAGATTCCTGGTTTTTAGCTTGGTGCCTTAACCGCTACACCAAACTGTTCTATTCTATTCTTTGTCAGACTCCATTTGAAGTCCTGGGTCTAGTTCTGAGCACACAGAAGCTCAGAAACAAATGATAGCAAGTCCAGAGGAGGTTACTGAGGAGGAGGAAGAGGCTACTTAGAGGTCTGGAAAATAAACCCTAACAGGCAAAGTGAAAGAAAATGAGTTGCTATTCATTTGTTAAACAAATTAATATGGCCACCCAACTTGCACACAGGTGATTCCAGGAGGTTTACAACATTAAAAATCATCACAGAGGAATCATAAACTCAGCAGGTTCAGCGGTGAAATCCGGCCAGATCTATCCAGCTTGCACAAACTAGTAGCTTTGGCTCCATTCCATTCCATTCCACTCCACTCCATTCCTCCTGTGTGTGAGTACAGGAAGGTGTATTTGTGATCCAAGAAGGTGAGCCATGCTGGGCCTGAAATCACATCTTGCTTGGGGGGCTTGCTGTGACAAAGCATCTCTCTCTCTCTCTCTCTCTCTCTCGTTCTCTTTTTTCTCTCTCTCCTCATCTCTCTCCCTCCTCACCTTTTACTCTCCTTCTCTTTCTCTTTCTCTTCATCTCCATCTCTTTTTTTCTCTCCCTTTCTCTCTCTCTCTCTCTCTCTCTCTTGTTTTCTTTCTTTCAGTCTCTTTTCTCTCTCCTCATCTCTCTCCTCCTTTCTCTCTCTCCATCTCTCTCACACCACATGTGCTTTCTCTCTCTCTTTGTCTCTCCATCTCTCTCTCTCCTGCCTTTTACTCTCTCTTTTGCTCCATCTCTTTTTCTCTCCCTTTCTCTCTCTCTCTCTCTCTCTCTTGTTTTCTTTCTTTCAGTCTCTTTTTCTCCATCTCTCTCTACCTCTCTCCATCTCTCTCACACCACATGTGCTTTCTCTTTCTCTCTCTCTTTGTCTCTCCATCTCTCTCTCTCCCTGCCTTTTACTCTCTCTTTTGCTCCATCTCTCTTTTCTCTCTCTCCCTTTCTGTCTCTTTTGCTCTCTGTCTTTCCCTCTCTCTTTATCTCTCCATCTCTCTCTCTTTTGCTCTCCACCTCTCTCCATCTCTCTCTCACACACACGTGTGTGCTTTCTCTTTCTTTCTCTCCACCTCTCTCCCTCACTGCCTTTCACTCTCTCTTTCTTTTCATCTCTGTCTCTTCTCTCTCCTCCTTTCTCTCTCTTTCTCTTTTGCTCTGGCTCTCTCTTTCTCTTTTTTTTTAAATTTTATTTTGTCACAACAATATACACAAACATCAACATAAAATATCTACATATCATATAAGCATATATATGAGCAAAAGTATGCAATAACTATATTAATTTGATATAATGAAAGGAAACAATAGGACAGGAACGGTAGGCACTTTTGTGCTCTTATGCATGCCCCTTATAGTCCTCTTAGGAATGGGGTGAGGTCAAGAGTAGACAGGTTTTGGTTGAAGTTTTTGGGATTTTGAGAAGAGACCACAGAGTCAGGCAGTGTGTTGCAAGCATTAACAACTCTGTTGCAGAAGTCATATTTTCTGCAATCAAGATTGAAGCGGTTAACATTAAGTTTAAATTTATTGTTTGTTCTTGTATTATTGCGATTGAAGCTGAAGTAGTCTTCAACAGGAAGAACATTGCAATAGATGATTCTATGAGTTAAGCACAGGTCTTGTCGGAGTCGGCAGAGTTCTAAGTTTTCTAAACCCAGGATTTCAAGTCTGCTGGTATAAGGTATTTTGTTGTTTTCAGAGGAGCGGAGAACTCTTCTTGTAAAATATTTCTGGACACGTTCAATTGTGTTGATGTCAGAAATGTGGTATGGGTTCCAGACAGGTGAGCTGTATTCAAGAATAGGTCTAGCAAATGTTTTGTATGCTCTGGTTAGTAGTGTAGAGTTCTTGGAGAAGAAGCTACGCAAGATTAGGTTTACAACTCTTAGAGCCTTTTTTGCTATGTAGTTGCAGTGGGCTTTGGCACTTAGATCATTGGATATGAAAACTCCAAGGTCTTTTACAGGGTGGGGGTCATCTGTAAGGTAATGTCCATCAAGCAAGTACTTAGTATTTTGGTTTTTTTCCCCAATATGTAAGACTGAGCATTTGCTGGTTGAGATTTGGAGTTGTCAAGTTTTAAACCAATCGGATACGAAGTCAAGGTCTTTTTGAAGGGTAGTAGTATTGTTGGTGGTGTTAAATAGTTTGACATCGTCAGCAAAGAGAACAAAATTACTTGAGATATGGTCAGAGAGATCATTTATGTATAGTATGAAGAGCGTTGGTCCAAAAACGCTGCCTTGAGGAACGCCACTCTTGACAGGAACAGGATTTGATAGGGCATTGCCAATTTTGACCTCTTCACCCACTCCTTTGCTGATATTGATCTTAGTTATCACTCTTTCTTTTTTTTCTTTTCCCCCAAAAGTTAACCTGCAATCCCAAACTTCGCACAGTGTGACCCAACAACTGAAGGTCAATAATCCTTTCGATCTTCTCCTTTTCTGTTCCTCTCACAATCCCAACACCAATATCAATTTTATGAATCAGCTCCTGGTGTTTTCTCTTCACATGGCTAATTCCATCTAAACCAATCTGACTATTCATTCCCCCCATGCCCCCCCACCCAAAAAGACACTCTTCAGCGCCTCCTCCCACTGTGTTTCAACCCCCACATCTTCACTTCAGCATTATTTACAGAATGTTGATTCAATAAAAGCTGAACAATGGCAACTCACAGTCCATAAATCTCAAAACAATTACCTACAATGTGTGTGGGGTGTAGCTAGCGCTGGAGGTAAAAACTTCTGTATTTATTTGGCTGTCAGAAGAAAGGCAACAGGAAAGAGAAGATGGGATGAGAAAACAAGCCATCTCCCAAAAATCCATTAAACTCAGGTCAATATCTTTAAAAAGACAGAGATTATATGGTAAAGAACCTGGTGATAAAATTCACACAGAGAATCTGACCTCCTGTTTATCTGTCCAGAAAGCCAAGTAGATCTACATCTCATCTTCAAAAAAGGAAAATCACATGAAGTATTAGTACCGCTTTATAAAGCCTTAGTAAGACCACACCTGGAATACTGCATCCAGTTTTGGTCATCACATTACAAAAAAGATGTTGAGACTTTGGAAAAAGTGCAAAGAAGAGGAACTAAGATGATGAAAGACCTGACTAAAACATATGAAGAACATTTGCAGGATTTAGGTTTGGCTAATAGCTAATATACATATAGCCATATTATGTACGTATTATAATAGCTTTAACCAAAAACTATCTACTATTGACCGCACCCCATTCCTAAGAGGTCTGTAGGGGCGTGCATTAGAGCATCAACGTACCTGCCATTCCTGTCCTAATGTTCCCTTTGATTGTATCCAATTTCATATAGTTATTACATACTTATGATTATATATACGTTTATATATCGTGTAGTTATTTCATGCTTACGCTTATATATAATGTTGTGACAAATAAAATAAATAAATAAAATAAATATTCCACTATCTGAGGGGCTGCCACAAAGAAAGAGGGGGGTCAATTTATTTTCCAAAGCACCAGAAACAATGGATGGAAACTAATCAAGGAGAGAAGCAATCTGGAATTAACGAGAAACTTCCTAACAGTGAGGGCAATTAACCAGCTGTAGGTGCTTCATCACTGGAGGTTTTTAAGTAGAGACTGGACAGCCACTTGTATGAAATGATATAGGGTCTCCTGCTTGAGCAAGGGGTTGGACTAGAAGACCTCTGAGGTCCCTTCCAGCTCTACTCTATTTTGAATTCTGAATACAGTGCTTTGACTCTCTCTCTATTGTGGTGTCCAAACTTGAACAACTTTTAAGACTTGTGGATTTCAACTTCTAGAATTCTGAAGTCTTAAAGCTGCCAAGGTTAAAAACCCCGCTCTATGTTTTAAGGGAAACTCCTCTGACGTGATTTTGTAGACTCTAGGAACTGTGGAAGACCAAGGTGTCTCATTGTGTGGCTGAAAGGAACCATGATCTCAACAAGCAAACCACAGTAGATTTGTTTTGTTGAACCTCCCAATTTTGGAAGAAAATATTTCCCGATTAACCTTCAACTTGATTTTTTTTACATGGAAAAAATAATAATAAAGACTGTACTCTGGGGTGTGTAGACGTTGCAGTTACTTTTTAAATTTTATGGGGTACTTGCAGTGGTGAAATGTAAAATTTGTTACTACCGGTTCTGTGGGCGTGGCTTGGCGGGGGGGGAGGTAATGTGACTGGGTGGGTGTGGCCAATCTTTTTTTTTACTTTTAAAAGCATTTTTTTCTTCATTAGAGGCTTTTAAAACCTCTTCAGCTGAAGAGGTTGTAAATAAAATGCTTTCAAAAGGCTCCTCTGACAATCCCAGCTGAGTTGCCTGATCATCAGAGCCTTTTTTTTTCTTTTAAAGGCAAAAATGCTTTTAAAAGAAAAGAAAAGCCTCTGATAATCAGGCAACTCAGCTGATGGTCAGAGGAGTTTTAAAAGCATTTTTTTACAACCTCTTCAGCTGAAGAGGTTGTAAAAAAATGCTTTTAAAAGCCTCTGATAATCAGGCAACTCAGCTGATGGTCAGAGGAGTTTTAAAAGCATTTTTTTACATGGAAAAATAATAATAAAGACTGTACTCTGGGGTGTGTAGACGTTGCAGTTACTTTTTAAAAGCCTCTGGCAATCCCAGCTGAGCTGCAGGATCATCAGAGGCCGAAAAAAAATGCTTTTAAAAGAAAAGAAAAGCCTCTGGCAATCCCAGCTGAGCTGCAGGATCATCAGAGCCTTTTTTTTCTTTAAAGGCAAAAATGCTTTTAAAAGCCTCTGGCAATCCCAGCTGAGCTGCAGGATCATCAGAGTTTTTTTTCTTTTAATTATATGGTAAAGAACCTGGTGATAAAATTCACACAGAGAATCTGACCTCCTGTTTATCTGTCCAGAAAGCCAAGTAGATCTACATCTCATCTTCAAAAAAGGAAAATCACATGAAGTATTAGTACCGCTTTATAAAGCCTTAGTAAGACCACACCTGGAATACTGCATCCAGTTTTGGTCACCACATTACAAAAAAGATGTTGAGACTTTGGAAAAAGTGCAAAGAAGAGGAACTAAATGAAAGACCTGACTAAAACATATGAAGAACATTTGCAGGATTTGGGTTTGGCTAATAGCTAATATACATAAAGCCATATTATGTATGTATTATAATACCTTTAACCAAAAACTATCTACTATTGACCGCACCCCATTCCTAAGAGGTCTGTAAGAGGTGTGCATAAGAGCACAAACGTGCCTACCGTTCCTGTCCTAATGTTCCCTTTGTTGTATCCAATTTCATATAGTTATTACATACTTATGATTATATATACGTTTATATATCATGTAGTTATTTCATGCTTACGCTTATATATAATGTTGTGACAAATAAAATAAATAAATAAATAAATAAAATAAATATTCCACTATCTGAGGGGCTGCCACAAAGAAAGAGGGGGTCAATTTATTTTCCAAAGCACCAGAAACAATGGATGGAAACTAATCAAGGAGAGAAGCAATCTGGAATTAACGAGAAACTTCCTAACAGTGAGGGCAATTAACCAGCTGTAGGTGCTTCATCATTGGAGGTTTTTAAGTAGAGACTGGACAGCCACTTGTATGAAATGGTATAGGGTCTCCTGCTTGAGCAAGGGGTTGGACTAGAAGACCTCTGAGGTCCCTTCCAGCTCTACTCTATTTTGAATTCTGAATACAGTGCTTTGACTCTCTCTCTATTGGGGTGTCCAGACTTGAACAACTTTTAAGACTTGTGGATTTCAACTTCTAGAATTCTGAAGTCTTAAAGCTGCCAAGGTTAAAAACCCCGCTCTATGTTTTAAGGGAAACTCCTCTGACGTGATTTTGTAGACTCTAGGAACTGTGGAAGACCAAGGTGTCTCATTGTGTGGCTGAAAGGAACCATGATCTCAACAAGCAAACCACAGTAGATTTGTTTTGTTGAACCTCCCAATTTTGGAAGAAAATATTTCCCGATTAACCTTCAACTTGATTTTTTTTACATGGAAAAAATAATAATAAAGACTGTACTCTGGGGTGTGTAGACGTTGCAGTTACTTTTTAAATTTTATGGGGTACTTGCAGTGGTGAAATGTAAAATTTGTTACTACCGGTTCTGTGGGCGTGGCTTGGCGGGGGGGGGAGGTAATGTGACTGGGTGGGTGTGGCCAATCTTTTTTTTTACTTTTAAAAGCATTTTTTTCTTCATTAGAGGCTTTTAAAACCTCTTCAGCTGAAGAGGTTGTAAATAAAATGCTTTCAAAAGGCTCCTCTGACAATCCCAGCTGAGTTGCCTGATCATCAGAGCCTTTTTTTTTCTTTTAAAGGCAAAAAAAATGCTTTTAAAAGAAAAGAAAAGCCTCTGATAATCAGGCAACTCAGCTGGGATGGTCAGAGGAGCCTTTTAAAAGCATTTTTTTTTACAACCTCTTCAGCTGACGAGGTTATAGAAAAAATGCTTTTAAAAGCCTCTGGCAATCCCAGCTGAGCTGCAGGATCATCAGAGGCCGAAAAAAAAAATGCTTTTAAAAGTATATTAAAAAAAACCCTCTGATGATCACATGGCTGAGCTGGGCATGGGGGGGGGCAGGGATTTTTGCTACCGGTTCTCCAAACCACCTGTTGCCATCGCTACCGGATCGGATGATCCGGTCTGAACTGGGAGCATTTCACCCCTGGGTGGTTGTTATATTTTCTGGTTGTTGTTTAAAAATCAACGTCACAAAGTTTCTTGTTTGGCCCTACTTGGAATGGACATCTAGCATTACACAGTTGCCTGGACAACCTTCAACAACTATTTTGTGGATTTAAAGACAGGAAGACACTCCCCAACCATCCCATGCAATTTAGAAAATGTTACCAGCACTGTCCATCGCAATCCCAGAGTCTTTCTTTTCTTCAAGAAGAACAAATACTACCCAGATTGTGTATTGGTTATCATAGAATTAGAAGGGTCCTTGGAGATCTTCTAGTCCAACCCCCTGCCTGACACAGAAGTTCTTATTTCATTATGGACAAATGGTTGTCTGATCCTTCAAGGGTCTGACATGGAACTTCAACAGTCTAACACCCAGTTATTTCCACAGTGCGATCCATGTTTGTTTATTTATTTATATTTATTTATTTTGTCAAACACATACTAAACAATATATATAAGTATAAGCATGAAATAAACACACAAAATGAATACAGCCAAAGGGAACATTAGGACAGGAACGGTAGGCATGCTCGTGCTCTTATGCACGCCCCTTACAGACCTCTTAGGAATGGGGTGAGGTCAACAGTAGACAGTCTTAGGTTAAAGTTTTGGGGATTTTGGGATGAGACCATGGAGTCAGGTAGTGCATTCCAGGCATTAACAACTCTGTTATTGAAGTCATATTTTCTACAATCAAGACTGGAGCGGTTCACTTTAAGTTTGAATCTATTGTGTGCTCGTGTATTGTTGTGGTTGTATTCTCTTTTTTTTAATGACATCTATTACATCTACCTGGTCCACCAGGATGGGAAGGCAGGACATGTTATGGGTTCCATTGATTGATTAGGGATTTTTGGTGGGATCATGAAAAAGGGCCTTCTCGGTGGTGGCCCCTTCTCATTCTCCCTGAGGTACAGTTGGCTTCCGACCTGTTGTTCATTGAAAAGGCCCTTAAAATGTGGCTTTATCAGCAGGCCTGGTGACCATGAATGGAGAGGGAACCGATCAAGGGACTGATTTGATTGTGTTGTTGCTGCCATCTGGGCATGGAGGGTGGTTTCTCTAGTGGTTGGTTTTTCTTTTTTAATTATATGGTAGATTTTTAAAAATGTTATAAGCTGCCCAGCGGCATCTATGCACGAGTTGGGTGGCTATGTCAATTTGTTTAATAAACAAATAAAATAAAATCTGTACTGTGAAGAGAAATAATGCTGGCTCAGCACGAGAGGATGAAGGACAAAGTTGCAAACTTTTTGATTTGCCTAACATTACTGTCCCCATCCTTCATGACTATTAACCATTCACTTTGGAGCTCCAGATCCAAATTCATAGAATAAAGAGTTGGAAAGGACCTTGGTGGTCTTCTAGTCCAGGGGTCCCCAACCTTGGCAACTTTAAGCCTGGTGGGACATCAACTCCCAGATAAAAAGATGAGTCTTGAGTTCGCGACGAAATGTCCGAAGGTCAGGTATTTGGCGTAAACCCGGGGGAAGCTCGTTCCAGAGTGTGGGAGCCCACACAGAGAAGGCCCTTCCCCTGGGGGCCGCCAGCCGACATTGTTTGGCGGACGGCACCCTGAGAAGTCCCTCTCTATGGGAGCGTACGGGTCGGTGGGAGGCGTGTGGTAACAGCAGGCGGTCCCGTAAGTACCCAGGTCCTAAGCCATGGAGCGATTTAAAGGTCATAACCAACACCTTAAAGTGCACCCGGAAGGCCACAGGCAGCCAGTGCAGTCTGCGCAGGAGCGGTGTTACATGGGAGCTACGCGTAGCTCCCTCTATAACCCGCGCAGCTGCATTCTGGACTAACTGAAGCCTCCGAGCGCACTTCAATGGAGCCCCATGTAGAGAGCATTACAGTAATCCAAGCGAGAGGTAACGAGCGCATGAGTGACTGTGCATAAGGCATCCCGATCAAGGAAGGCGCAACTGCGAACCAGGCGAACCTGGTGGAAGGCCCTCCTGGAGACGGCCGTCAAATGGTCTTCAAACGACAGCCGATCATCCAGGAGGACACCCAAGTTGCGCACCCTATCCTTTGGGGCCAGTAACTCGCCTCCAACAGCCAGCCGCGGCTGCAGCTGACTGAATCGGGGTGCCGGCATCCACAGCCACTCCGTCTTGGAGGGATTAAGCTTGAGCCTGTTTCTCCCCATCCAGACCCGTACAGCTTCCAAACACCGGGACAGCACTTCGATAACTTCATTGGGGTGGTCCGGGGTGGAAAAGTACAACTGGGTATCGTCAGCGTACTGCTGGTATCTCACCCCGAAACCACTGATGATCTCACCCAACGGCTTCATGTAGATGTTGAACAGCAGGGGCGAGAGAATCGACCCCTGTGGGACCCCACAAGTGAGGCCCCTCGCGGTCGACCTCTGCCCCCCTGTCAACACCGTCTGCGACCGGTCAGAGAGATAGGAGGAGAACCACCGATATACAGTGCCTCCCACTCCCAATCCCCCCAACCGGCGCAGCAGGATACCATGATCGATGGTATCGAACGCCGCTGAGAGGTCTAATAGGACCAGGGCAGAGGAATATCCCCTGTCCCTGGCCCTCCAGAGATCATCCACCAATGCGACCAAAGCTGTCTCCGTGCTGTATCCGGGTCGGAAGCCGGACTGGAACGGGTCTAGATAGACATCTTCATCCAGGTGTTGGGGCAGCTGTCGCGCCACGGCACTCTCTACAACCTTCGCAACAAAGCGAAGGTTGGAGACTGGACGATAATTACCCAAAATAGCTGGGTCCAAAGAGGGCTTCTTAAGGAGGGGTCTCACCACCGCCTCTTTCAAGGCGGCAGGGAAAACCCCGTCCAACAAAGAAGCGTTGATAATCCTCTGGAGCCAGCCTCGTGTCACCGCCTGAGTGGCCAGTACCAGCCAGGAAGGACACGGGTCCAGTAAACATGTCGTGCCGTGAAGCCTCCCCAACAACCTGTCCACGTCCTCGGGAGCCACAGGGTCAAACTCATCCCAAATGTGCTCAACAAGACGTGCCTCCTCTCCCTCGCTTGGATCATCCCAAATTCGGTCCAGACCGTCCCTCAGCTGAGCGATTTTATCGTATAGATAACCACTAAACTCCTCGGCTCGCCCCTGCAAAGGGTCATCCCGCACCTCCTGATGTAGGAGAGAGCGGGTCACCCGAAACAGGGCGGCCGGGCGGTTATCTGCCGACGCAATGAGGGTGGAGGCGTAGGAGCGCCTCGCTTCCCTCATTGCCACTAGGTAGGTCCTAGAATAGGTCCTAACTAGTATCCGATCAGCTTCGGAGCGACTGGACCTCCAGGTGCTCTCTAGGCGTCTTCTCCGGCGTTTCATCTCCCTCAGCCCCTCGGAGAACCAAGGGGCCGGACGAGATCTACGCCGGGTCAGAGGCCGCAAAGGCGCGACACGGTCCAGGGCCCCGGCCGCGGCCCGCTCCCAGGCCACGACCAGTTCCTCAGTCGTGCCGTGGGCCAGATCCTCAGGGAATGGCCCAAGCTCCGTCTGGAACCTCTCTCTCTATTCTTTGCAGAATAGGTTGACCCCCTCATCTTTGTGGTAGCCCCTCATTTATTGGGACACTGCTATCATGTCTCCCCTAGTCCTCCTTTTCAATAGATTAGACATACCCAATTCCTGCAATCATTCATCATATGTTTTAGCCTCCAGCCATGTAATCATCGTTTCTTTTATCCAGTAATAGAGTTATTAATGCCTGGAATTCACTACCTGACTCTGTGGTCTCTTCTCCAAATCCCCAAAACTTTAACCAAAAACTATCTACTATTGACCTCACTCCATTCCTAAGAGGTCTGTAAGGGGCGTGCATAACAGCACAAACGTGCCTACCGTTCCTGTCCTAATGTTCCCTTTGATTGTATCCAATACGTATAGTTTTTCTTTTTTATACTTATGTTTATATATATGCTTATATATTGTATAGTTATTTCATGCTTATGCTTACATATACTATTGTGACAAAATAAATAAATAAATAAATAAATAAATAAATATCTCCAGCTCTTATGGTCCGTGTTCTTGCCCAATAAAAACTATAATTTAATCCCCTCTCCCTTTTCAGCCTCCAGTTCAATTTTTGTTGTTGTTAGTTGCAAAGTCGTGTCCGACCCATCGCGACCCCATGGACAACGTTCCTCCAGGCCTTCCTGTCCTCTACAATCCCCTGGAGTCCATTTAAGCTCACACCTACTGCTTCAGTGACTCCATCCAGCCATCTCATTCTCTGCCGTCCTCTTCTTCTTTTGCCCTCAATCTTTCCGAGCATTATTCTCCAGTGAGTCCTTCCTTCTCATTAGGTGGCCAAAGTATTTGAATTTCATCTTCAGGATCTGGCCTTCTAAAGAGCAGTCAGAGTTGATCTCCTCTAGGCAGTGGTGGGATTCAACCAGTTTGCACCAGTTCGGGAGAACCGGTTGTTAACTTTCTGAGCAGTTTGGTGAACTGGTTGTTGGAAGAAATCATTAGGGCAGAGAACCGGTTGTTAAATTATTTGAATCCCACCACTGCCTCTAGGACTGATAAGTTTGATTGCAGTCCAAGGGACTCGCAGGAGTCTTCTCCAGCACCATAGTTCAAAGGCCTCAATTCTTTGGCACTCAGCCTTCCTTATGATCTAACTTTCACATTGTATCTGCATATTTTCTTTAAAAAAAGCAAATTTGATAGTTTGGCTGTTCTTAAAATGAAGAAGTATTTCCTTTTATCCATCTCGTCCTGTCTGATCCCAGGTTCTTTCATTATAAGCACAAGGGGAGGAAGAAAAAAAAAAACTTCCTGTCATCACAGTTCTTCCTTCATCTTGACTTCTCATCTCAGGCCAAAGGAAATGATTGTTGCTCTTGGTAACTCCTTGTTCCCCACAGGAAGCTAGAAACGATCCTCAAATGCCTGGTGGCTCTTTCGATGACTCTCAGGGTTGAATAGAGGCTCACTTGCAGCATGGCCAACCTTCTCAAGGGGGTGAATTTTTCTGAGGGTCTTTCAGAAAATGGTCTTTGCCCTCCGTGACCTTCTCACAGAGAAACCTCTTATCAGTTTTGGAAGACAGGAAGCTCATCTGTCCCACGGATGACCTCTTGTCCATTGCTAAAGAAGAGGAAATGTGTCTCCGAAACAGAAGTCCCAGATGTGCACAATATGTGAACTTGCTAATTAATAAGAAGAGATGGGCAGCCTGGAAGTACCCTAATTTGAACAGATGCTATTATTAGATGTTTTACTTGAATGCTTTTTAACATAATAACAGAGTTGGAAGGGACCTTGGAGGTCTTCTAGTTCAACCTCCTGCCCAGGCAGGAAACCCTACACCATTTCAGACAAATGGCTATCCAACATTTTCTTAAAAATTTCCAGTGTTGGTGCATTCACAACTTCTGCAGGCAAATTGTTCCACTGATTGATTGTTCTTACTGAGGAATTCTGGGAGGTGAAGTCCACAAGTCTTAAAGTTGACAAAGTTGAAGACTCCTGCTCCAGGATTAAAGTTACCAAGGTTGGAGACCCCTGTTCTAAACCCTATGGTGCAGGAGTCTCCAACCTTGACAACTTTAAGACTTGTGGACTTCAATTTCAAGCAAAGCTGGCTGAGGAATTCTGGGAGTTGAAGTCCACAAGTCTTAAAGACGCCAAGGTTGGGTGCCCACCCTGCTATGGTGGGTCCCTGATGGGCCTGCCATTTAATTCCGAGGGTAAGAGGAAGCCAGAGCTCCAGGAGTCTGGAGGAGGGGTGGTAGGAGGGCTATTTTTTATTGCCTTCTTTGTCCTTTTTGCCATGAACCCTAATTAGGCCTTTTAACACTTTAACCACAACCCCTGTCCAATGAAAGGAGAAGGAACGAGAAGGGTGTTGTAGGACACATGGAAGGAATTAAACTCGGGTTCTCTTTCACTGAACTATGTTAAGCAGCAACAGTGGAAATAGGATGAGGTGAAAAACCAAACAGTGAAGTTGTCCTGAGGCAAAGCAGAAGCTTGAAATAAAAGGGAATCTCATGGCCGTCTCTGCTTTTGAACAAATTTGCTCAGAACCAAAGTAACTAATCCAGAATGGCTGGCTGGCTGGCAGTCCCCCAGCAGCTTTGTTTTAAAACAAATCAAAGCTGAAAACAAGCACAACTCTTTTAGATGAAACTTTTTCTCTCTCTCTCTCTTTAAGATGAAGAGGACAAGGCTGGATAACACACACAGTTCCCCCTGGTTCAATGAGATGGTTTCTCTCAGAAGTCTGGACAGATGCTTCCAAGAAACTTCACAATCTGGATCTTGATGACAGTGGTGGGTTTCAATTTTTTTTTACTACCAGTTCTGTGGGTGTGGCATGGCTCGGTGGGTGTGGCTTGGTGGGTGTGACAGGGGAAGGATACTGTAAAATCTCCATTCCCTCCCCAATCCAAGGGAAGGATATTGTAAAACCTCCATTCCCTCCCCAATCCAGGGGAAGGATACTGTAAAATCTCCATTCCCTCCCCAATTGTTGTGCCTCGTCCGTCCCCCTCTCCGCAGCCGGGCCCCTCTCATCTCCTATTACCTCAGCCAGGGACTGATAGTGCAGACGAACGGCCTGGCATGCCTCCAGCCCCCAGTCCTGGCACCATGACCGGACAGACCGAGCAAATAAACCCCTCCCCACAGCATGTGAACATGAGGAGCAGGAGCCAGTCACGAGCTGGAATTGCCGGCAGCTGGTGGGTGGAGGGATCCACGCTTCCGGAGAATGGAGAGGTGACGTCAGCAAAAGGAAGGGAGGGGCAGGCCTGGATAAGTGCTGAGTCATGGAGCCACACCCCATGGCCTATATAAAGGATCTGCTTTCTGGCATTCTTTGAGTCAGGCAACGTCTAATTTGGATTGCTGAAGTCACATCTTGGACTCCTGCCTGCCCTGAGAACTCTGACAGAACTTTGGCAAAGCTGCAGAGGCTTTGTGGCCATGCTTGATACAGACTTCCCCGACCCGGCCGTCAGAGGAGGAGTGGGACACGACACCAATCCAGGGGAAGGTTACTGCAAAATCCCCATTTCCTCCCGATCAGCTGGGACTTGGGAGGCAGACAATAATGGGGGCGGGGCCAGTCAGAATTTTTACTACCCGTTCTCCCAACTATTCAAAATTTCTGGTACCGGTTCTCCAGAACTGGTCAGAATCTGCTGAAACCCACCTCTGCTTGATAAACATATGCCTCCTGCCAATTTTGAGTCATTCTGTTGTAGCTGCAGCCCCAGCCCCGGGCCTAGCCCCTTGCCAGAGAGTGACTCAGAGAGTGAGGGGGAAGGGCCGTCAGGGCTCCCTTCTGCAGGGCCGGCTTCCCTGGCTCAGCTCCAGGAGCCAGAGGCAGGTCAGGTGGAAGAGCTGATGAGGCCTCTGTCTCCTGTATCTCCCCCCGCTCAGGAAACGCTTCCAGACCCAGCTTAGGACAATCAGTCCTGGTTAGATCCCAGGTTTCATAGACAAGAGAGGCGGGAACAACAGAAGCAGGGGTGGGGCAGGCCTAGAAAGTGCTGAGTCACGGAGCCACACCCCACAGGGTATAAAAGCAGTAGGGGCTGCTCTACTACTTCGTGACAAACAAATCAAACTGCCTGAAGAGAACTTGAGCTGAAGTGCTGTTTATTCCTGACTTCCTGGTTGACACGCCGGCATCAAGAAAGATAACAGAAAAACCCTGGCAGATGCTCGCTGGATTGCTGCCAGAGCTGATAGCTGCCGTGGACTCAATTGCCGGCTAATTGAGTCATTTCTCGTGCCTCCCGGACTGAGGTGGGGGGACAGAATACATTCTGAGTTGGAGAATTGGATTATTTCAAGGACTCTACAGGGCCATTCCTAAACCCTGTACGCTAATTTAAATACAGATGGTGCTATGGATGAACCATGTATGGACTGACTAAGGGATGCCATCAAATGCTTTCTCAGTGTCCGAAGGCTATAAGTACTTGAATGGGGAGGCACAGACTCAAAGGGAGGGGTTAGTCTTCTGGGATCTTCAGGAACTGGGATTGACTGGGGTAGCACACCTTCAGACAGAACTGGTGCACAGTTTGAAAGTCTTCTAAACTCTTGTTTGTTGCTTTAGGAGCAGGTTGCAGCTGTGCCTAGAAGAGCCTTTATACCTATTTTGTGTGTTAGTTGGATCTATGTCCAAACTATGTCAAGTCGAAGCCCAAAGATGACACAGCAAGATCCAATCACATCCAATCCTTTAATTGCTTATACGCATCAAACAAAATACGTAGCAAAATAAAATAGCAAGCAAAATACGTAGCAAAATGGGACTCGGTGGCTCACTGGCTAAGACGCTGAGCTTGTCAATTGAAAGGTCGGCAGTTCAGTGGTTTGAATCCCTACTGCCACATCATGGGGTGAGCTCCCATTACTTGTCCCAGCTTCTGTCAACCTAGCAGTTCGAAAGCATGTAAAAAATGCAAGTAGAAAAATAGGGACCACCTTTGGTGGGAAGGTAACAGCATTCTGTGCGCCTTTGGCATTTGCTGGCCACATGACCACGGAGATGTCTTCGGACAGCGCTAGCTCTTTGGCTTTGAAACGGAGATGAGCACCACCCCCTAGAGTTGGGAACGACTAGCACATATGTGTGAGGGAAACCTTTACCTTTAGCAAACAGTATCTTACCAGACTAAAGTTGTAACCTTTGAGCCTGCTAGATCTCTCGAGACATTGTAGGGTGTGATTACTCTGAATCTCTTCCTTCCTCTCCCATCCAACTTGAGGCTGCCAAATCCATGCCTCTGTCTGGGAAACCACTGTATTGTCAAAACTCTCTCCCCCATTGCTTCTCGATGTGCACATTGCATCAGAGACCAAGAGTCCCTAAACATTACCACTCATGCATTATTCACCTCTACTTTCAACTAATGCCGTACGATACAAATAGGGTTGCCTTTGAAGACCACTCAGAAATTGCAGCTGGGTGTTGCAGAAGAATGCAGTGGTGTGGATAGCATGTCTTCATTCATCCGTGTAACACATCTAGAGCTACATGTCATTCAGAAAGCCAGATGATGATGATGAAGATGATGATGATATACACTGAGTCATTTCCAACTCTTGGTGATTCTGTGGGCCAGATCTCTCCATTTCTTCTGATCTTGCTTTACTTCTTTAAGTTTTCCTATGTTCTGGCTGGTGTCAGCTTTGATGATGTCCAACCACCATGTTCTTTGAAAGTGTGGTTTCCTTTTACCACTAATTGTTTGCAGTATTCCCCAGTGAATTCCCCAACATGACATGCCCAAAGTAAGTGAGACATAGTCTGGTGATTTTGCATTCCAGTGACATGTCTTCTAGTGTTATGTGTTCCAATACTTACTTCTTAGTCATCTTTGCTATCCAAGGAATATTCCCAAGCGTTTTCCAGCACCACAGCTCAGATGAGTTGATTTTCTTCCTGTCTTCCTTTTTAAGGTCCAACTTTCAATCAGTCAGAGAAGAGTAAAGAGGCACTTGGAGGTTTTCTAGTCCAACTCCCTACTCAAGCAGGAGACCCTATACCATTTCAGATAAGTGGTCTTCCAGTCTCTTCTTAAAAGCCTCCAGTGATGGAGCACCCACAACTTCTGAAGGCAAGCTTCCTTTGGTTAATTGTCTTCACTGTTAGGAAGTTTCTCCTTAATTCCAAGTTGCATTTGTCCTTGATTAGCTTCCATCCATTGTTTCTTGTCCTGCCTTCTGGTGCTTTGGGAACTAAGTTGACTCCTTCTTCTTTGCAGCAGCCCCTCAAACTTTCACAACCATAAGTAGCTATGGGGAATACAATAGAGTAGACTAACTTACATTTGATTGCTAAGCCGAAGCCCTTGCTGGAGGCAATATAAGTCAAATCAATTAATCAATTAATCAATCAATGTTAAGGTTCTCCCAAATCTGGAAACAATTAAACAGCTACTCTTTTATTGGGCATGGCTAGTCTAGTGAAGAGAAGAACAAGGGGAGATATGATAGAAGTCCCTCAATTTTTGAGGGACTGCCACAGAGAGAAGGGGGTCAAGCTGTTTTCCAAAGTACCTAAAGGCCAGACAAGGAATAATGGATGAAAACTGATCAAGGAGAGGTTCAACCTAGAAATGAGGAGGAACTTTCTGACAGAGAGAACAATCAACCAATGGAACAACTTGCCTTCAGAAGTTGTGGGAGCTTCATCACTGGAGGATTTCAAGAAAAGAATGGACTGCCATTTTTCAGAAATGGTGTAGGGTCTCCTGCTTGAGTGGGGGGTTGGACTAGATGACCTATAAGGTCCCTTCCAACTCTGTTAAACTGTTAAATCTTCTTATAGTCACTCATGGGTGGGGACTTTCACTTTTAGAGGCTTTTCCTTCTGACGTTCATGAAGTATCTACTATTAAATCTTTCCTGTCCCTATTAAAGAAATAGGTCTTCTCCATCTGCGAATACTAAATGAATAATTGTGGCTTTCCCAGAATATACATTTTCATATCTGAGGTTCATCGATTAAAGAACCATTAGATAATATTGTGTGAAATAACACATTTCAATCAATGTTGGCTTTGTCTCAAGTTTACTTTACTCCATTCACTTTTTCAACTGAGCATATCATTTAACCCCATTTCATACTGATTTAGTGTCCCTCTTTTTTTTTTGGTGTTTTAAATGACTATAAACTACTTCAAGATTTATAACGCGGGGAAGTAGTATATAAATATGCTAAATAACTAAATAATAAATAATATGTCAAAACCTGTGGCCTGCCTTTCCATAAACAGTGTGAGTTTTGCCTCACTGGTTTGTCACTCAAGAGTTTCTAATAGATTTGATACTTTCTTTTATGAAAGTATCGCATTGTTATCGCATTGTTTATCGCATCTTTTATGAAAGTATCGCATTCGCATTGTTTCTGACTTACAATTTATTTTAAATGGATTTGTTTTGAAACACTGCACTTAGGAGCTTCAGGAGCATTTTTCAATGGAATAGCAAGGTATAAGCAGATTGACAGATTGATTTCATTTATCAATGGTCACCATTGCACAGTATCTGATTTTATATACCCACAGCCACCCACTCAAGGGTGACTAGATGGAACTCAGAACTGCCACAACCCAATCCCATCGCATCCACACATGCAGAATTTAAAATTAATTTTAGAAAATCTCCATACTTAAAAACTGGGTTTAAAGGGAATTGAATTGATGAGCAGTGTAATATGGGGAAACAGTGCAGAAATAAAATATCCTTCTCATTTGGGTGACAAAGTCAGCTCCCTTGTTTCTGAAAGAAAGCCATCCATGTGAGCAAAATTTCAATGCATGGGGCACTTTTCTGGTGGAATTCTTCTTCTTCTTGTGTCCGTACTTCCACCTCTCACAATACTAGACAACACAGTATCAACAGTAGAAACCTTTAAATTTCTAGGTTCTATCATATCGCAAGATCTCAAATGGACAGCTAACATCAAAAATGTCATCAAAAAAGCACAACAAAGAATGTTCTTTCTGCGCCAACTCAGTAAGCTCAAACTGCCCAAGGAGCTGCTGATTCAGTTCTACAGAGGAATTATTGAGTCTGTCATTTGCACCTCTATAACTGTGTGGTTCGGTTCTGCAACCCAACAAGAAAGACACAGACTTCAGAGGATAATTAGAACTGCAGAAAAAATAATTGCTACCAACCTGCCTTCCATTGAGGACCTGTATACTGCACGAATCAAAAAGAGGGCCGTGAAAATATTTGCAGATCCCTCACATCCTGGAGATAAATTGTTTCAACTCCTACCCTCAAAACGACGCTATAGAGCACTGCACACCAAAACAACTAGACACAAAAACAGTTTTTTCCCGAAGGCCATCACTCTGCTAAACAAATAATTCCCTCAACACTGTCAAACTATTTACTAATCTGCACTACTATTAATCTTCTCATCGTTCCCATAATCCATCTCCTTCCATTTATGACTATATGACTGTAACTCTGTTGCTGGCAATCCTTATGATTTATATTAATCTATTGACCATCATTTGTGTTGTAAATGTTGTACCTTAATGAATGTATCTTTTCTTTTATGTACTCTGAGAGCATATGCACCAAGACAGATCCCTTGTGTGTCCAATCACACTTGGCCAATAAAAAAATCTAATCTATTCTATTCTATTCTATTCTATTCTATTCTATTCTATTCTATTCTATTCTATTCTATTCTATTCTATCCATCATTGGACATCGGCGATCATGTTGCCGATCCTATTTTTATCAGCAGCCACACAAAAAAGTGCTGCTGAGTTTTATCCAAACCAGTCCCTTAGATTTTGAAGCCATGATGTCCTTCTTCTGCCTGGACCTCCTTTGCCTGGAGGATAAAGTGAATGATGCCGTATTTTTCCAGGTGTCTGTTGTGACCCAGACTCGAGCAGGTAGCAACAAATGCAGTCCTTAGTAAAAATACACTTTATTCAAACAGCTGGGAATTACTTGATTCCCAGTGCCAGGTAACTCAAAACCTTGCTCAATAGTAGTAACTGTGAGAGGCATCTTGGAGTCCTAACGGACAACCATTTAGATATGAGCCAGCAGTGTGCAGCAGCTGCCAAAAAAGCCAACACAGTTCTGGGCTGCATAAACAGAGGGATAGAATCAAGATCACGTAAAGTGTTAGTGCCATTTTATAATGCCTTGGTAAGGCCACACTTGGAATATTGCATTCAGTTTTGGTCGCCACAATATAAAAAAGATGTTTCTTTACAGAAAGAGTGCAGAGAAGAGCAACAAAGATGATTAGGGGACTGGAGGCTAAAACATATGAAGAACGGTTGCAGGAACTCAGTATGCCTAGTTTAATGAAAAGAAGCACTGGGGAAACATGATAGCAGTGTTCCAATATCTCAGGGGTTGCCACAAAGAAGAGGGAGTCAAACTATTCTCCAATGCAGTTCAGTTTGGATAACTGCCAAAGTCTTTTCTGATAAACGTCCAGACCAGAGAACAGAGCAAAGAGCGCAGCTGCAATGTTGCTTTCCGGCAAACTCAGACACTGGTGCTGGTCTCCTTTTAGCCCTTATGGGAGGAGCCAATCATCTCTTGGCCCTACTCCTGAGGTGACCTCTCTGCTTGAGCTGCTCCTGCCTTCTGGCAGCTCGTCTCATGCGAGCATTAGGAACAGGCTCATCGCAGTCCGATTCCGCCGACAGCTCCCCAGACTGCTGATGGATCACAACAGTGTCGCATCAAATGTCCAAAATATTGTAACTTTCACTTTTTAATGGCTTTGATGGTTTCCCTTTGTTTTCCCAGGTGGCTTATCACCTCCTCATTTGTGATTTTGTTAACCCAGTTTATACGTAACAGCCGCCTGTAAATCCACATTTCAAATGCTTCCAGCCTCTTTGAGTGGCTTTCTGTCAACTCTCCACTCCGTAGAGCAGGATAGAAAAGATGTAGCATCTGAAAAGCCTCATTTTCAGTCTGGCAGAATTGAAATTTACCAAGTCAGAATGATACTTAAATAATAACAACAATCTATTAAATTTATATGCCGCCCAGATCCTGGTAACTCTGGGAAGTTTCTAATAGATTAAAAACTTTTAAAAACAAACAATACAAAATCATATAAACAATACCAGACCAAAAAAAAAAAAGAACAAGAATGGCAAGATATATATAACCAAATATATTTATTAACATTGTTGAGATGATACCAGGCTCTAGCGTAGATCTCTGGGTAGCGCTTAATGACAAAAGTTGTTCATTTAATTGGTTCATTATTATATGTTTATCACCGTAATCCTTATGTGTGCTTCTACATAATTATATGAGCTACTAAAATTTTGAGTTATCGAATGTCTTAATCCATCTCTGTTGAATATTAATATATATGCAGAGTTATCCCGTGGTAAGATGGGTGGCGAATGGATGGATGGATGGATGGATGGATAGATAGATAAATACTTTGAAACAATTTTCCTGTTTCTAATCAAGCTGGGTATTTCTGATTCATGAATCTTTTGGAAGTGACCAAGAATTTTCTGTAAGCCTGTGTTTAGATATTAGTAATATTCAGTATTTGGTATGGGTAGTCCTCAACTTACAACAATTCATTTAGTGACTGTTTGAAGTTACAACGACACTGGAAAAAGTGACTTGTGACTGTTTTACCCACTTAAGGTCATTGCAGCATCCCTATGGTTCACAAGATCAAAATTCAGATGCTTGGCAAGTGGTTCATATTTATGACGGTTGCAGTGTCCCCCGGGCTCACCTGACCTCCTTTGGTGAACTTCTGCCGAGCAAAGTCAATGAGGAAACCAGATTCACTTAACAACCGTGTTACTAACTTAACAGCTGTAGTGATTCACTTAACAACCGTGGCAAGAAAGGTTGTAAAATGGAGCCAAACTCACTTAACAAGTGTCCCACTTAGCCACAGAAATTTTGGGCTCAACTGTGGTCAGACATGGAGCTGGTCCCGTATACTATTTTTTTAAAAGAGAGTTTGTATGATATTAAGGTTGATGATGCACAATTCGTAATTTGATTTGTTTCTGCAGAGACCCAAAAGCCACGTTCCGATCCTGAAAAACCTGTCCTGATTTCAGAGAGAAATCTCTGCTTTACCTGCCTCCTTGCTTCCAGAGCAGTACTTGAAAATATGATGGAAGGAAAATGCTAAATGTTAAATCTAATAGGAGGGAAATGTCAAATGCTTTGCCCTGATCGTCTATTATTTTCTACTACTCACAATTTCTAAGGGCAAGAGTCCGTTGTAACGGCATGTTTCTTGCTCTCTCCTGTTTAATAGTGGTACTCAACCAAAAGATATTCAGAGAATGAATTAAGCTCTTCTGACATCTTCATAAAATTATAGTTCCCAAGTTCTTTGGAAGAAGTGAAAGCAATCAATCAGAGATCTCTGTGAAGGACAGGTTTATCAAGGACTATTAATCTTGAAGAGTCAATGTTCCCTCCAGGTTGAATGCAGCATTTTCCCAAATAAAAGTTACTGAGGAACAATGGAAGGAGTGGGTGGTGTCTCCATCACCTGCTTGTAAAAAAAACACTTTAGAGGCATCTGATGGGCCTCTCTGAGAAACACCAGTACCAGTCTGGACTAGTGGTTAAGGCACCAGGCTAGAAACCAGGAGAGTGAGTTCTAGTCCTTCCTTAGGCATGAAAGCCATCTGAGTGACTTTGGCCCAATCACTGGGAGACTGTGAGTTCTAGTCCCACCTTAGGCAAGAAAGCTGGCTAGATGATCTTGAGCTAGTCACTCTCTTTCAGTTCCACCCACCTCAGAGTGTTGTTGTTGTTGTGGATAAACTATGAGGAGGAAGAAGTATTGTGTGTGTGCTCTAACATTATAAAAAGGTGCTCTAACATTATAAAAATAAAGGTAGGATATACAGTAAATAAATAAAATAACAATAGCATGTCAGATTAAGAAGGCCTTGGCAAGGTTAGCCTCTCCATATCTTAGGAATCAAATGCAACCCACCAGGAATTTAGAAGAATTCCTCTTTTAGCTACCTGTTTGGGGTTATAGTAACTGCACGTTTTCAGAAGTTCAGTAGAAATGAAGCTTTTCTTTATCCAATGGTACACAATACCATTTCTTAAAATGGTCTGCATTTGAGCCAATTCAATTCCTTATGGTAGGGTCTCTGAAAAAAACTATATTTTCTTTCAACAGGAGTAAAAAAAATTAGAATCATATTTACCTCACAGAAATGAGAAATACTTCCCAAGGGCAGTACCATAGATGTTGGACACAACTTTTCATACAATTTGGATGGGGCAGAATGAAAAGAAGTATAACTTATAGAATAGAATAGAATAGAATAGAATAGAATAGAATAGAATAGAATAGAATAGAATAGAATAGAATAGAATATATATATAACTTAGATCTGAACTACAGAGTCCTTGATGTTCTCTGAGTGTGGTTGTTTGTTTGCAGACATTTCACAACCCAAGTAGGGTAGGTAACCTCATCAGCATTGATGGGGTTACCTAGTTGGGTCATGAAATGTCTTCCAGCAAACAACCAAACTCAGAGAACATCAAGGATTCTAAAGTTTAACTTGCATAATGGATTAAAGACGACTGGCGCCAGTGGGTTTTCCTCACCGCATTCCATGTGTCCTGTAAACTCAAGGTTTTGTTTGTTTGTTTGTTTGTTTTATTTTATTTTATTTATTTTGTCAAACATATATAAGATAACAGGTAAAAATATAAACATAATTTGGATACATGAAAAGAGTAAGTAAAAAGGAGTATTAGGACAGGGACTGTAGGCACGCAGGTGCACTTATGCACGCCCCTTACAGACCTCTTAGGAATGGGGTGAGGTCAAAAGTAGACAGTTTAAGCTTAACGTTTTGGGGGTTTGGGGAAAAAAATACAGAGTCAGGTAGTACATTCCAGTCTGTTACTGAAGTCATATTTTCTGCAATCGAGTTTGGAGCAGTTTACCTTGAGTTTGTATCTATTATTTGCTCGTGTATTGTATAAAATCATGTATTGTATAAAATCATGTATTGTATAAAATCATGGCATCCGGCCTTCTCAAATCCTGGCAGATAGATGAAGAAGAAATGGAGGTAGTGACAGATTTTATTTTCCTGGGCTCCAAGATCACTGCAGATGGGGACTGCAGCCAAGAAATTAAAAGATGCTTGCTCCTGGGGAGAAAAGCCATGGCAAATCTAGACAGCATACTAATAAGCAGAGACATCACCTTGCCAACAAAAGTGCGTATAGTCAAGGCTATGATGTTCCCAGTTGCAATGTATGGCTGTGATATTTAGACCATAAGAAAGGCTGAGGGCCAAAGAATCGAGGCCTTTGAACTCTGGTGCTGGAGAAGACTCCTGCGAGTCCCTTGGACTACAAGGCGAACAAGCAAGTCAGTTCTAGAGGAGATCAACCCTGATTGTTCTTTAGAAGGCCAGATCCCGAAGATGAAACTGAAATACTTTGACCACCTAATGAGAAAGAAGGACTCACTGGAGAAGAGCCGAATGCTGGGAAAGATTGAGGGCAAAAGAAGAAGGGGACGACAGAGAATGAGGTGGCTGGATGGAGTCACTGAAGCACTTGGCGTGAGTTTAAATGGACTCCAGAGGATGGTAGAGGACAGGAAGGTCTGGAAGAACGTTGTCCATGGGGTCGCGATGGGTCAGACACGACTTCACAACTAACAACAAAAATTGTTGTGGAATACATTTGAAATACATTTATTGCTCGTGTATTGTTGTAGAAACCACCCCCAAAAGACTGAATAACTTCGTAATTGGCATCTTTTTAAAATATGGCTTCCTACTTTTAGCTCTTTGGGTCTCCCACAATCGGAAAACCACCCCTCTCCCCCCTTATTTTCCTTTCAGTTTAGTGGCTCTGGAGAATGTCTTTCATGCTATTAACTCCAGTTGTTACCCGTTTCCCATCCTGGGTCTTCAAAGCCTTGTTGCTTGTCAACAGAGAGCCCCATGCGACTTCCACCTCTCCTGACAG